>NC_084526.1:32945307-32957807 GCF_024500275.1 Phycodurus eques | reverse complement strand
GGAGAAGCACAGTAAGGCTGCCAAAGAAAAGAACTCCTCCCACTCTCTACCTGTCAGCCCACAGACCAATGGGGAACTCAGGATAAGGGATGAGGCCAACCAACATCAAAATAACTACACTATATTGCACTTTGAATCAAGCCAAGAGAGAGATCAGAACCATAAGACCCAAATTTAAGACAATATTTCACAAGCTGTATTTACTACGATGTGATTATTGTCTACATCCCTGGTTTTCTGTTGTTAGACTAGATGCTCGTTGGTCTCACTTCCCTCTGTCTCCCTCTTCCTTCTTGCAATACACAGATGAATGCCTTTGTTTTTAGCTGTTTTCCCTGCATGGTGTTACAGGCATGTCATGTCACTTAAATGTTAGTAGAGGGCTAGCAAAGAAATGCATGTTGCAATTGCTTTCTCAAAACACATTACTGCCTAGGCAAGCATCACTGATACACTTCCATGTCCACTATTGACATTTCTTTGTCCTAGAGTGCAGATGCTTGTCCACCACAGCTCACAGTAATGTTCCCTAGTGCGCAATTACACATGCTGGTGATGGTGATTGATGACTGATGGGTTGCATCACAGACACCAAACAGCCACAACAACATAACCACTTGCAGATTACTCTATAATGATATCCAACATGAGAGGTGCATCAAATATTCTGCCTTTACAAAGATAATACAGGGAGTCCTTAGTTGACGATGGTACGACGTCGGACACAAGGTCAAGGTTACGAACGCGCAATGAAGTATTTTTTATATTCTTATTTTTATTTCAATACATAAAAGAAAAGAAAGCAAACATATTTCATGAAAACACTAAATTCAAATTAAAATAAGCAGAGAGAAGAATAAATATTGTCTGGGGAAAAAAAAAACAATTCACATTCAAAATTTCCCTTTTAGCCTCTTCAAATAATCAGTCTTAATGATTTTAAACCTTTTCTGCTGATCACTGTCTTTATTAACTATTTCATAATTATATAAAGTGCTTTTAAATGGACCAAATGTCTTGTAAATATGACACCCTCGAACAGTGTTTAAAAAAAATAATAATAATAATCCTTTCACTGATACGCTGTGTGGTCAAGTGTCTGTAGTGAGCTAGAATAATGTGTGCCGCTTTTTTTTTTTTTTTAATATAAATAAGAAGTTAACATTTCTGTGTCTCTGTGTGGGAACCCACACACAACAACAGTGAGCAAAGCACTGACGGATTGGATGTCTGCCGCGATTGAGCAAGATCCTAAGATCGCTAGCTCTGAACCCACGCAGCACGCACCAAAGTCAGGCGAGGGTACCACTACACCATCAGTGACTTGCACTTTAATACCCTTGATTTTATTAGCTTTTTTTATATATGAATTGAGCCTGACTTTGGTTTTTTTATGTAAGTTTTTTTCACAACTTCACATCTTTCACGACTGTACAGTGCTTTGAATGTTGGGACTTTGACAGGAAAATCTCGGGAGTTGGTTGACATGATGATTAGGAGAAAGGTTGATCTATTGTGTGTCCAGGAGGAAAGGCAGTAAGGCTAGAAGTTTAGGGGCAGGGTTTAAATTAGCACGCAGGTGGATTACATTTTGTGCAGACAATGTAATCTGAAGGAAGTTACCGACTGTAAGGTAGTGGTAGGGGAGAGTGTGGTTAGGCAGCATAGGATGGTGGTGTGTAAGATGACTCTGGTGGTGGGGAGGAAGATTAGGAAGACAAAGGCAACGCAGAGAACCATGTGGTGGAAGCTGAGACAGGACGAGTGTTGTGCAGCTTTTCGGGAAGAGGTGAGATAGGCTCTCGGTGGACAGGAGGAGCTTCCAGAAGACTGGGCCACTACAGCCAAGGTGATCAGAGAGGCAGGCAGGGGAGTACTTGGTGTATCTTCTGGCAGGAAAGGAGAGAATGGGACTTGGTGGTGGAACCGCACAGTACAGGAAATCATAAAAGGAAAAAGGTTAGCTAAGAAGAAGTGGGACACTGAGAGGACCGAGGAGAGGCGAAAGGAATACATTGAGATGTGACATAGGGCAAAGGTAGAGGTGGCAAAGGCCAAACAAGATGCATATGATTACATGTATGCCAGGTTGGACACTAAAGAAGGAGAACATGTTCTATACAGGTTGGCCAGACAGAGGGATAGAGATGGGAAGGATGTGCAGCAGGTGAGGGTGATTAAGGATAGAGAAGGAAATATGTTGACTGGTGCCAGTAGTGTGCTAGCTAGATGGAAAGAATACTTCGAACAGTTGATGAATGAGGAAAATGAGAGAGGAAGGAGAGTCGAAGAGGCAAGTCTGGTGGACCAGGAAGTGGCAATGATTAGTCAGGGGGAAGTTAGAAAGGCGTTAAAGAGGATGAAAAATTGAAAGGCAGTTGGTACTGATGACATTCCTGTGGAGGTATGGAAGCATCGAGGAGAGGTGGCTGTGGAGTTTTTGACCAGCTTGTTCAATAGAATTCTAGCGGGTGAGATTATGCCTGAGGAATGGAGGAAAAGTGGAGTGGCAGAGAAGTATGTTAGACTAATACAAGACATGTACGAGGGCAGCAGAACAGCGGTGAGGTGTGCTGTAGGTGTGACAGACGAATTTAAGGTGGAGGTGGGACTGCATCAGGGATCAGCCCTGAGCCCCTTCCTTTTTGCAGTGGTGATTGATAGGCTGACAGATAAGGTTAGACTGGAATCCCCGTGGACCATGATGTTTGCAGATGACATTGTGATCTGCAGTGAAAGCAGGGAGCAGGTGGAGGAACAGCTAGAAAGATTGATGCATGCACTGGAAAGCAGAGGAATGAAGATGAGTCGAAGTAAGACAGAATATATGTGCATGAATGAGAGGGGTGGTGGGGGAAGAGTGAGGCTACAGGGAGAAGAGATGGCGAGGGTGGAGGACTTTAAATACTTGGGGTCAACAGTCCAGAGCAATGGTGAGTGTCTTAAGGAAGTGGAGAAACGGGTCCAAGCAGGTTGGAACGGGTGGAGGAAGGTGTCAGGTGTGTTATGTGACAGAAGAGTCTCTGCTAGAATGAAGGGCAAAGTTTATTAAGACAGTGGTGAGGCCACCCTTGATGTACGGATTAGAGACAGTGGCACTGAAGAGAAAGCAGAGGTGGAGGTGGCGGAAATGAAGATGTTGAGGTTTGCTCTCGGAGTGACCAGGTTGGATAAAATTAGAAATGAGCTCATCAGAGAGACAGCCAAGTTTCGATGTTTTGGAGACAAAGTTAGAGAGAGCAGACTTAGATGGTTTGGACACGTCCAGAGGAGAAATAGTGAGTATATTGGTGGAAGGATGATGAGGATGGCGCTCCCAGACAAGAGAGCTCGAGGAAGACCAAAGGCTTTATACAGTATGTAAGTGTATGTGTTGTATTTCCAAGAAAAACGCTTGTAATTTCTTCTACTTCACTTGATTTAGTTAGCACTGTCAAGGCTACTTTCTTCTTCGTCCTCCTCATCATCATAATCTCTTCTTTGTTTCCTTTTCTTCGCTCTAAATCTAGTCAGTCCTTTCCGTAGTGCCCCTAGTGGCTGGACAAGACACCACAGTATGTATGTGTGTGTGTTGTTTTTCTGTCTGGTGAATAGCAGATGAGGAGGAGGCTAGCGAGAATGTTTCAGGCTTATGTTTGTGCTACAAAAAGCGGGTTTGTTCATTTATTTAGGTCTCTATGTATTATTAACTCTATTCCTAAAAGGTTTTTCTCATGAAAACCTCACAGTGCTTCATTTTAGCTGTTAGTATTTAACTGTTTAGAACAGATATTCTCTAACTGGGTCCAGCAAGGGACTCCTTACAGTGGCGACATTTTTCCAGGGAAACATTCATAATGAAAAACGCCAATTAAACATCTCTTTTCTAAGAAAAAACTGTCCCAACAAGTAAAATCATAGCTGAAATAATATAACTTACAATAAGTTGCTGTTTTCCCCTTTGTTTTACTGCAAAGCAATACAATCAATCAACTTAGATTAACACGCATACAGTACGGTACACAATAAGACATAAAAGGAAAGTACTTCATGAAAATCTTTGTTTCATGACCATAATTAGTTTTCACCCGATTCCCTGACAAGAAAACAACAAGCATACAAGAAATTCACCTGCACTGTCCAGTATGCAGGCATTTATTTCACTGTCACACTGGATGAACTTTTGGCTAAAAAGTTACTAAATCGATTTCCACCCACTGATTCGTTTCAGATCGTATCATTCCAAATGAACCAATATTGTCCTTCAATCGAGTTGGCAACCACGTATCGTGATACGACTCGAATCATTGCTAAAATGAATCGTTACACCCCTATTCTCTACCTTTCAAACTGTAGTTGCTTACTCTTATTTTTCAAAGTTTTTTAAAAAGAATATTTACAGGTATGATATTTAATTAGCCTTATCAATTGTTTGTAACAGTTTAGAATGAATGATATATTTTATGATGGGTGAGAGGGATCGCTGTGGCGACTGTTACTAATGAGCAGCATTACAAAACGATTTTAAATCTGCATTAGCATAAATTAGTGACAGACTAGTGCACGTTCTGACTTGCATACAAATCCAGATTATGTCAGCGCTGTCGGAACGGAACTTTATTTTAGACTGAAAACTCCATGTAATGTTAAATTTTGATTGAAACTGTCAGTGAGATATTAATTTAATGTTTATCATGGCAATAAAATCTGTCTATTTTTTTTCCATTCTTTCGTTTAATTAATTGAGCTAACCAAAATTTTAGACACGGCTGTCATTGTGATACAGTACAGTTCTACACCATAAACTTCAAACACAAAAATAAACATATCGTTACATACATACATCTCTGCCAGCGTGATTCTAACTGAGCAGTGATATATTTTCTTCTGAAAGGCATATTTGATACACCTTGTATTGGATGTCATATCTTAAAAAAAGCTAGTCGATGTATGTGTGTATTCCTGCTTCTCATGCTCTTACTTACAGTGCAGTACAGGGTTTCTCACATGCCACTTTCATGGGTCTTTTTTCATGATGCTCAAATGTATATCTGTCTTTTTGTTTTGTGCTGTCCTGCAGCTCCCGATGAGAATGAAAATATACAAATTGATGAGACTGAAAACGGTATACAGTACTGTCATAAGCCATCTGATGAATCAACCTTTTTCTAGTTAGGCTAACACACACTCATACAGTAGCTCTTGATTTCTCATCACTATTATTGCCATATTATTAAATACATACTGTATCTTCATTTCGAAACTGGAGGCTTATTACTGCTCTGTCACCACACGCTTTAACATATTTAGTTCTATGTAAAGAACAATTACTACGAGAGCACAATGCTTTTTTGAGTATGTAGTTGTAAAATGGCAAACAAAAAGCATTGTGACGAAACACCCTCTTCTATAATTTGACACTAACTGATTTTAACCTTCACAGGCCTTTATTTCTGAAATAAAGCACTTGCACTGAAGAGGCACATAACACCAACTGCAATAACTCTGAAGTTTAGTTATTTTATATTAGAATTTTTATTTTTATTTTTATATTATAATCAAATTATTTAGATTTTGAATGAAAGCTGTGTGATGCCTCCACAATACTGTCTGTTTGTTAACAGGTGTGAGCAGGAGGAGTCCACATACACCACTGTCAGACCATCAGGGGAGCAACACTACCAATAAGAACGGTCCACGGTATGAATCTGACAATTAATTGTTATCTTCAAACTTTGCATTTGGCATATTTCTGACCTTGAATCTTGAACGGCTATGTAAAGCCTGGAGAAAATGCACAAGAATACCCATACTGCATATTTGATTTTATGTTCACATAACCATGATGAAGTGTCATGGTTATTGACGGTAAGGATGATATTAATATTTATGAGAGGAGCTCCATAAATGTATTTTTTATATATATGTATTTCGCAAACCTGGCTGTCTTTTATGAAAGATTTTGTTTTTTGTATCTGAACACACTTGTGTGCATTGGAAGTGATCTGTTACAATGAGGAGACCACTAACTGTGCTATGACCCCAGTGGTGGCTGTCCCACTGAGACTCTGAACCACCACTCCTCTAATTAGCTGTGGACCACGAGATTAGCAGTTCACATCTTATGACTGGTAGCACAGAGCAACCCGCCCACGGCTGCTTTTGTTAGGCATAGTCAGGGGGCGTTAAATCCCTCAATGTGATTTGCAACCTATGCACACTCTTCTGTGTCTTCTTTTTCTCATACTCACACACTCTCATCGCTCCAAATTAATGGAGCAGCTGCTTCCTCAGTGATGTAAAGTCACAGCTATGTATTGGTGAGAAGTGCTAAGGGCGGGATAAATATTCAATCCCGGCAGGGTGCTTGTCAGCTGGACAGCATGGTGCACACACTGCAGGGCTTTATGGTTTTCTCACAGAGACCATGGGGATAAATACGTTAACACAAAAGCTATATTGTGCATCATACTTTACTCGAACTGATGATCAACTGGGGAGAAATTCTGTTTAATAGTTTAGGCCAGAGGTGACCAGATGATTTGTGCTTATTCTTGATAACATATTGTCGTGTGTAGTTCTCTGATTGTTCTGAAGCTACAAAGTTCTTTCAGCTCAAAGTGATGATAAGCATGTCTTCCATGGCCAGCAAAAAGAAACACAAAGTAATAGATCACGTTTTATTGTTACTCTCAACAAGTTATTTTATAACACGTCTGCAACGGGAAAAACTGTACATTCCAAGCAGCCACATTATCGTCCATAAAGCTATGGCTGCATGATCTAACTTTACATCTTGCCAACTACATTGATTTTCTCATTTATTGGACATTTTAAGATTGGTGACTTGGTGTTTCACAGTCTGAATGCATTTCAAACAAATCTCAATACAAACTGCAACAGAGGGAGGCTAGTATATCAAACTGTCCTTTTGCAGAGAATAATTGTTCCGACACTATATGGTGTATAGTGTACATATGTAGCCGAACGCAACAGGTTAAACAAATTAATTAGCTGCAGCTGCTGTACTGCTGTGTGTTTGTAGAAGATCAAGCTACACTGTATGATCCTGTTGATTCGGAATGATAGAAAATGCATTAGCATTTCATTGTTAATTTTGACCTCCTTTCACTCTGCTACATTGCCTTGGTGGTGCTGTTACTACGTAAATTGACGTGACGCTTGGTTGTGTGCATATTTGTTTTCATGGCATCCACCTTATGGTCTGATGTTTTGTGTGTGTGTGTGTATGTATATATATATATATATATATATATATATATATATGTATATGTATATATATGTATGTATGTATATATATGTATATATATGTATGTATATATATGTATGTATATATATGTATATGTATGTATATGTATATATATGTATATGTATGTATATGTATATATATGTATATGTATATATATACATGTGTGTATATATATATATATATATATATATATATATATATATATGGGTGTGGGGTGTTAAAGTGTCCTTTTCAAATCTGCAGTCGAAGGTATTCAAGTCGTTGGCTAGTGTCCTATTGTTCTCAGCTTGGGGGGGATCGTCGCTTGTAATTTGTCAGCGATTGGAATGCATGCCAGACTGATTTAGAGTCGTTAGCACTAAACTGTTTTTCCAACTTTGCTGCATAGTTCCTCTTTGCAATGTAAATTTCTTTAGTCAGCTGGTTTCTAGCTCGATTATACAGGGCCCTGTCCCCGTATATTCATCCAGGCTACCAGCTGCATTTTCAAAGACACTCCAGTCTGTGCAGTCTAAACAGCTTTGAAGTTCCATCTTTGCTTCATTGGTCCACTTTTTCAGTTTTCACTGTAGGCCTCGCTTTTAGGTTCTTGCCTGTATGTCGGTATTAAGTGAATTAAGCAGTGATCAGACGAGTCCAGTGCTGTACGAGGTTTGGCACAGTATGGGTTTTTTAGCTTAGTATAGCAGTGGTCCAAAATGTTATTTTCCGTGGTAGGACAGTCGATGTGCTGCTTGTATTTAGGGAGTTTGTGCTTGAGTTTAGCTTTGTTAAAGTCCCCGAGAAAAATGAGGGGTGAGTCCGGGTGTTTTTTTGCAATTTTGTGGACTTGTTCGGCGAGCATTACAAGTGCGGCGTTCGTGTTAGCTTGAGGCGGAATGTACACGCCAGCCAGTATGAATGATGCAAATTCATGCGGCGAGTAAAATGACTTTCAGTTAAAAAAACGACGCGGGCTGCAGTGTGTGCTGAGCTCCGTGACGTCCGTACACCATTTTTCGTTGATATAAAAGCATATCCCGCCACCTTTTGTTTTCTCCGATGATTGCATTTTCAACTCACTTTGTTTATATTTATCTATTTACATTTTTTGGGCGATCTTAAACTTTAAAGTGAGGAAACTATGCGAAGATACAGTATAGGAATTTGAGAAGGGGGCCAATACATTTTCACGGCACTGTATGTTTAATATATTGTTCTCACGAGAATACCTCTCTAAAATGTGGAATTTATAATAATGCTCTTGTATTGGATTGTGCAAGTGGACCTCATGTTTTGCGAGAGAGTCCATGCTTATGTATGGATGTTTTTTTTTTTTTTGTGGGGGGGATGCACTTTCTTTTGGATAGTAGACAGAATAATTCCAGTAAAAGTATTAATACCAAGTTCATTGATAAATTCATTGATAAATGTGATCAGATTTTTGGTGTATGCTTTACCATAGAGGTTCTCCGGGCATTGCCTGGAACGGGCGTGTGGGTCGACAAAGCCGCTTATCATCCAGCAGTTCCACCACAGATGAAGATGGCATCTTTGTTAACTCTGCCAGCAGCAAGCTTCTGGAGCGAGCCCATGACATCCTCATGTGAGAACCCTCTCCTTTTTGGTGATTAATTTAAAAATATATATTTTAAGGATCATTTTACTCGGTAAGGCAGCAGGGTGATCTAGTGTCTGCTTCACTGTTCCGAGGACAAGGGTTCTTTGCTCTGGCCTTCCTCTGTGGCGGTTTTATGTTCTTCCCTTGGTTGTGTGCGTTTTCTTTTGGTTCTCCAGCTTCCTCCCACATGCCGAAAACAAGCATGTTAGGTCAAATAAATACTCTAAATTGTCCATGAGAATGGTTGTACTGATTGGCTGGCCACCAACCCAGGGTCTACCCTGCCTCTCTCCTAAAGTCAGCTGGGTTAGGCTCTAGCTCACCTGCCACCTAAATGAGGACAATGGTCTGGAAAATGGATGGTTTTACTTAATAGACGACAGTAATTTTATCCTTTGACAACTGAAGTACCCAGTAACAGTTGTCCGGTTAATGCTGAAAGGATAGCACCTGATGGATTCCCTTTTGTCTTTACAAACAGGAGGAACAAAAACTACAAACCAAAGCCAGTTCTTCCAAAGGTTAGCAGACAATTTTCTTTTTGCTTTATTTATCAATAAAATAATATTCTGAAGTGGTGTTGTACGATGTTTTGCACTTGCAGCACTTATTGAATGTCAAGTCACTGAAGTACCTCAGCAACCTGACGCTTCATGACCGCATCACCAAGTCGCTGCTTCATCTTCACAAGAAGAAGAAACCACCCAGTATCAGTGCACAGTTCCAGGTCCGACATACGCACGCACACATAAGCACACACACTCACACACACACACGCACACAATGGGCTTCAACAGCCAGTGTTATTATAGTGAAGTCTTGCAACACTCCGATGTATCAAACAGAAGAACAGGGAATTTCATTTAAAATAGGCTAGCCTGTGGGAAGCCCATTATGCCATCCACGCACCCACCTCAAATGCTCAGATGAATGACTGACTGTCTGTGTCATGTAACAAATTTGGACAGTTGGTTTCGCCTGCGTGAGACAGCTTTACTACAACAGTGCAATGTTACTGGATGCTTACAGTGGGTACGGAAAGTATTCAGACCCCCTTAAAATGTTCACTCTTTGTTATATTGCAGCCATTTGCGAAAATAATAATAGTTAATTTTTTTCCTCATTTATATACACACAGCACCCCATGGTCAACAACAGATATGCAAATAGTGTAGCGTGGCGAGACTACTACAGTGAGTCCACGAGTATATATAATTGGCCCGACAGAAATGTGACAACAAACTCAAGATAGAAAATTGGCAGCATGTTGCAATGGAATTGTAAGTTAACTGTTTAAGAAGTTAATGGCAACAGGGAAGAAGTTGTTGGCATGTCTGCTAGTTTTAGTTTGCATTGTCCGGTAGCGCCTGCCCTGAGGGAAGGAGCTGGAAGAGCTGATGACCTAGATTTTGAGGGTCCGAGAGGATTTTGCATGCTCTTGTCTTAGTTCTGGCAGCGTGCAAGTCCTCAAGGCTGGGTAGGGGGGGTACCGACAATCTTTTCAGCAGTTTTGATTGTCCGTTGCAGTTGGAATTTGTACTTTTTTGTAGCAGCACCAAACCAGACCGTGATGGAAGAACACAGGACAGATTCGATGACCGCTGTGTAGAACTGCCTCAACAGCTCCTGTGGCAGGCCGTGCTTCCTCAGAAGCCGCAGGAAGTACATTCTCTGCTGGGCCTTTTTGAGGATGGAGTTGATGTTGAACTCCCACTTCAGGTCCTGAGAGACTGTAATTCCCAGGAACTTGAAGGTCTTGACGGTTGACACAGAGCAGTTGGACAGAGTGGGGGGCAGCTGTGGCGAAGGATGCCTCCTGAAGTCCACAGTTATAGCTACATTCTTGAGCGTGTTCAGCTCCAAGTTGTGTTGGCCGCACCACAGCTCCAGCCGCTCCACTTCCTGTCAATACGCAGACTCAACACTGTCTTTGATGAGGCCGATGACTGTGGTGTCGTCTGCAAACTTCAGGAGTTTGACAGCCGGGTGCGTTGAGGTGCAGTCGTTTGTGTAGAAAGAGAAGAGCAGCGAAGAGAGGACACAACCTTGGGGCGCCCCGGTGCTGATGGTGCGTGTAGATGAGGTGGCCTCCCCCAGCCTCACCTAGTGTGTCCTGCCCGCCAGGTAGCTGTAAATCCACTGTCAGATGGCAGGCGAGATGCTTAGCTGGAGAAGCTTGGAGGAGAATAGTTCGGGGATAATGGTGTTGAACGCAGAGCTGAAGTCCACGAACAGGATCCTCGCGTAGGTCCCCGGGCTGTCGAGGTGTTCTAGGATGAAGTGCAGTCCCATGTTGACTGCATCATCCGCAGACCTGTTTGCTCGGTAGGCAAACTGCAGTGGGTCCAGTAGGGGACCTGTGGTCCAACACGAGGCGTTCAAAGGACTTCATGACCACAGATGTCATGGCAACAGGCCTGTCGTCATTCAGACCCGAGATTGCAGGTTTCTTGGGGACTGGGATGATGGTGGAGCGTTTGAAACAGATCTATTGAAGATCTGTGTGAAGACTGGAGCGAGCTGTTCCGCGCAGACATTGAGGCAGGATGGGGACACAAGGTCTGGGCCTGCCGCATTGTTAATCTTTTGTTGTTTGAAGATGCGTATCATATCCTGTTCGTGAATGCTCAACGCAGAAGTCAGAGGTGTGATTGTGGTCGGTGGTGCGTCTGGGTGGGTGTGGGGTGTGAAAGTGTCTTTTTCAAATCTGCACTAGGTGTTCAAGTCGTGCGGCGTTCGTGTTAGCTTGAGGTGGAATGTAAACACCGGCGAGAATGAAACGTGAACTCACGTGGCGAGTAGAATGGCTTACAGTTCAAAAACAGCGACTATAAATGTGGGCTGCAGTGTGTGCTGAGCTCCGCCATTCTTCATTGATATAGAAGCATATCCCGCCACCTTTTATTTTCCCCGATAATTTCATGATGTGGTCTGCCCGGTGAAGGTGGAAGCCGGGAAGCATAATGGCCTCACAAAGCCAAGTCTCCGTAAAGCACAGGGCGGCGGAATGTCCAAAATCTTTACTGGTCTTTACCAGAAGATGAAGCTCGTCCATTTTGTTGGGTGGGGAGCGTAGATTTGCGAGGTGGATCAACGGGAACGGCAATCTGTATCCTCTCTTGCGGGCCTTCACTTGGATGCCGGGTCGCTTCCCTCTGTGGCGTCGCCTCCGTCTCCATGCGCCATAGACTGCAGTCGCTAGCCTGGTGAGTAACTCAGCAAAAAAACTGAGCGGATTTGCAAAAGTTGGTGAAGGAAAGTCCGGGGTAGACTCACTGAAGTCTTCCCTTGTGTAAGTGAGTCGCGTAATGTCTCCAAAGACGAACGAAAAACACAAAAACATAGACAATACGAGAGAGCACGGAACCGAGGTGACCACATGGGTAGGCGCCATCTATCACACAGCCATAAGTCTTCAGACCCTTTACTGTGACACTCATTTAACTCTGGTGCTGTCCATTTCTTCTGATCATCCTTGAGATGGTTCGAAACCTTCATTGGAGTCCAGCTATGTTTGATTATACTTATTGGACTTGATTAGGAAAGGCACAAACCTGTCTGTATAAGACTTTACAGCTCACAGTGCATGTCAGAGCAAATGAGAATCATGAGGTCAAAGGAACTGACTGAAAAGCTCAGTGACAGAATTGT